>NW_025224528.1:0-787 GCF_014066325.1 Apis laboriosa | reverse complement strand
TAGAAGAAATATTTTTCTTCTAATCAATATCTTTCTTTTCTCTTATATTTTTCTTTCATCGAATTATATTTATTCCTTCAAACTTTCCAAGCATAAGTACCTTAATATTTTAACATTTTATCAGATTTGTAACATTGAAATATACAAATTAAACTAATTACAGGTGAGTTGATCAGGAGTGATTAGATAGAAGAAATCATTCCTTCGTGGAATCATCAAATTATAAATTTAAATAAAAATTCGATAACAATATATATATGTATACATGCACATTAAATTTTCTTCCTTAACTTTCCAAACATTAAAAATTTGTTTTCAAAAATAATTAATCAGATTTTTCCAAAAGTCATAATAATAAAATTGGAATCATCAAATTATAAATTTAAATAAAAACTCGATAACAATACATACATGCACAGATTAAATTTTCTTCCTTACCTTTCCAAACATTAATAATTTGTTTTCAAAAATAATTAATCCAGATTTTTCCAAAAGTCATAATAATAAAATTGGAATCATTAAATTATAAATTTAAATAAAAACTATATATAACAATATATACATGCACAAATTAAATTTTCTTCCTTAACTTTGTAAACATTAAAAATTTGTTTCCAAAAATAATTAATCCAGATTTTTCCAAAAGTCATAATAATGAAATTGGAATCATCAAATTATAAATTTAAATAAAAACTCGATAACAATACATACATGCATAAATTAAATTTTCTTCCTTAACTTTGTAAACATTAAAAATTTCCAAAAATAATTAATCCAGATTTTTCCA
>NW_025224527.1:0-956 GCF_014066325.1 Apis laboriosa | reverse complement strand
AGTTAAAATGTATATAAATTTGGCATATATACATAATATTTGATAATATGATAAAATTGCAAAGAAAATGTGATTTATTGATTAGTTGCTAAAACAATTAAAATAATAGTTAAAGTGTATATAAATTTGGCATATATACATAATATTTGATATGATAAAATTAAAAAGAAAATGTAATTTATATTGATTGATTGCTGAAACAATTAAAATAATAGTAAAAATATATGTAAATTTGGCATATATACATAATAATAATATACATAATATGACAAAATTGTAAAAAAAATATGACTTATATTGATCGACTGCTAAAACAATTAAAACAATATTAACAATAAAACAATAATTAAAATATATATAATAAAAATATATATAAATATATATATAATATTTGATAATGATAAAATTTAAAAAAAAATGTAATTTATATTAATTGCTTGCTAAAACAATTAAAATAATAATTAAAATAACAACAGAAATATATATTTAAAATATATATAAATGTATATAAATTTGGTATATATGTAGTATATATATATATATATAAAATATTTAATATATTTTGATAATGTGATAAAATTGCAAAGAATTAAAATAGATAATTTATAAAATAATTGTATTTTTAATTTTTTATATTATATACTTAATGATTGAAATTGCTGATATATATACAACCTATACATATTAACCTATATATTATATTCTTTATCGATTATATTCTTTTATTCTTTTTTTTTTATATACACTTTAACTATATTGACACAATATCAATTATACGTAAAATTTATCTAAAATAAAATAATTTGATTCTTAAAGACTTTTTTTACTTTATTAATTAACCAATAATATTTAAGATATAAAATTCTACATTCTTTTTACTTTATTAATTAACCAATAATATTTAAGATATAAAGTTCCTAGAATCACTAACTATTTTTTGATATGATATGATATCG
>NW_025224526.1:0-382 GCF_014066325.1 Apis laboriosa | reverse complement strand
AAATATAACAAATATTGTTTCTTGCGATGAAAAACACATGATAATTTTTATTTCAGAGATCGAAAAATAAGAGATCGTAAAACGAATTGAATTATCAATTTTCAAAACAATATTTACGAATTTGAAAAAATATAAAATATAACGAAATATTGTTTCTTGCGATGCAGAATGCATGATAATTTTATTTATCTCTTTTTTTTTTTAATTAAATTCAGAGATCGAAAAATAAGAGATCGTAAAACGAATTGAATTATCAATTTTCACTAAAACAACATTTATTACGAATTTGAAAAAATATAAAATATAACAAATATTGTTTCTTGCGATGAAGAGCGCATGATAATTTTTACTTAAATTCAGAGATCGAAAAATAAGAGATCGT
>NW_025224525.1:0-1424 GCF_014066325.1 Apis laboriosa | reverse complement strand
CTCACTGTCCATTGCTATCGTTCAAAATTCTCCATTTTGGAATTTGCATAATGCGACTCGATCGATGCCGGTAGAATACCACCTAACTTTTCATCCCTTATATCATTTTCTCTCTCTCGAAGATTTTCGTTTCGACACATCGCTCTCGAATGTCGATACATTGACTTTGTAGGTTGCATGAATTTTTTAAGCCAAGAGCTTTCCTCTGTAAGAGATTTTTTTTATATTTGATTTAAGAAAGTTAGGTGTGATACAATCTTTGAAAAATCATATAATCATTAAAATATTTGTAATATTTGGATCTTCAAAATATTAGGATAAATATATAATTGATAATAAGTCTGTCTGTCGATTCTTATTTTGATATTCTAAAAAATTTGACAGACTTATAATTCTTGGATATAAATACACATTTACATTTTTTTTATCACAAACGAAATTTACCGTTCAATCAAAAAATATCTATATACATGAAATAATTTAGTCATCGAATCAATCATATCAAAAGATTCTTAAATTTCATTAATAAACAATTTTTATATATTTAAAAAAATTGTGTAAATTTTGTAAATTTCTACCCATTATCTTTATAATAAACAACACGAGGATATAATTCGGTGGAAGCAATGGAATCGTATATACCAAACATATCGAAAATATTTAAAATTGTGGGAAGAAACTCGATGCAATTCGATCGACGATGTAGAAATATGCAACGACTGTTTAGAAAATGTTTCGGTCGATGTTCGAAATGAAAACAGTAGTAAAGTTGTGGTGGTTAGTGTTGAACATGTTGGAAGCTTGAAAATTCAGCTGAAAGTTGGGCTTGGCTTTTCTCCAGGTTCTCGAGTGAAAATATATCAGCTAAAGGGTACTTCACTGTTTCAAAGTATCTGTTGCTTGAATTTTTACAACTTTTTCCTGTTTTAAAATTAGCCTTTGAATCCTAATGCTCGAATCGTATCGAATGTATTGTTTTTTTTTATTCGTTTTATCGAAATTCAAAATTATTTTTATTTTTTGATTTAGTTAAAATCTTCTAAGATTAATCTGCTCGTCTGACCATTATTGTTTTCTTCCACTTTTTTGCTCATTGCTATCTTAATCTTAGATATTATTATATTACTATATTATTAGAATTTAAAAGGAAATAATACTTTATAGAACTATAAATTGTTTATAATTTACAATTTACAAATTTGTGTTCACATTTAAATTTTATTTTGAATAAAATTAAAGTTTTTTATCCCGTTTTTTATTTTAGAAAAAATAATATAAAATATTCTAAATTATTTAACTAATTTTTACTATAATTTAATTAATGAAGCTTTTAACGGTTCCTACATCAAGGATAGATATTTTGAAGAAAATTTTTTCAGAATTTATTGAAAAAAATTTGCCATAAAAAATTTGATCAAACAAAA
>NW_025224524.1:0-1566 GCF_014066325.1 Apis laboriosa | reverse complement strand
TCAATGTATTGCAATTCGTACAAGATATTTCTTTTATCATCTAAAATTATCTATCAATTCAAACGATTAAATAACTTTTCTATCCTTCCTTGGATCAATGTATTGCAATTCGTACAAGATATTTCCTTTATCATCTAAAATTATCCATCAATCAAACGATTAAATAACAAATAACAAATAACAATTTTCTATCTTTGGATCAATGTATTGCAATTCGTACAAGATATTTCCTTTATCATCTAAAATTATCCAACAATTCAAACGATTAAATAACAATTTTCTATCTTTGGATCAATTACAATTCGTACAAGATATTTCCTTTATCATTTAAAATTATCCATCAATTCAAACGATTAAATAACAATTTTCTATCTTTGGATCAATTGCAATTCGTACAAGATATTTCCTTTATCATTTAAAATTATCCATCAATTCAAACGATTAAATAACAATTTTCTATCTTTGGATCAATGTATTGCAATTCGTACAAGATATTTCCTTTATCATCTAAAATTATCAAAATTATCAAAATTATCATCTAAAATTATCATCAATTCAAACGATTAAATAATAATTTTTTGATCCTTGGATCAATATATTGCAATTCGTACAAGATATTTTCTTTATCATCTAAAATTATCTATCAATTCAAACGATTAAATAACAATTTTTCTATCCTTCCTTGGATCAAAATTATGGCGAACGACGTATAATCTTTCATATCGTTTATAATTACTCTCAAGCTTATATTTCTATCGATCATCGTGTAATAATTCCATTTACAACGAACATACACGATATACTATACATAATAATAAATAGCATAAAGAGATCGCCTGTTTAAACGCCTCCACCTGTTACTCTTTCCGTACACGTTTTTCCCGCGGATATACGTATCCGCAATTTTTCGCGATATAAAATGAAAAATTTAATGACCGCGCCACGTACTCGTCGGTCTTTGAGGCCATTCCCCTTCTTAGAGCACGCCCCATGCATATTCTATCGACGAGCGCAAAACCGCACGGCAACCCCGTGGTAATGTTATTCCGCAAGTCTGTCGGATCCATATCGATCCACGGATCACGGAAGATTTTGAAAAACGAGGCAGTGGCCGTGACCGCAACAGAGCAAGCCACGGTATCGCCTTTGATCCCGTGATCAAGTTGCGGACGTGACTTTTCTTTTCCTCTTTTCTTCCCTCTGGTATCTCGTTTCCCACGAATTATATCGAAGGAAGAGAAAAAAAGAAGAAGATAAACGAGAGCAAAGTTAACGAAAATTTGTAAAGAATTACCTTTTTTTTTTATTTTTCTCTATTTTTAATTCGAAGATCATTGTTACGAATTTCTGATTGATCTTTGAATTTTATTTTCTGTACCCTTTCGGTTTAAAAATCGAACGATTCCGTGATTAATTAATGTTACTTTAATTCGAGGAGGAATATCAGTTCGATTTCTTATATTTTAATTCGATAAATTTTAATTCGATTTTTCTATTATTATATTGATAATTATATATATATATGTGATTGCCAAACATATTATATTATATTAATAAAATGAATAA
>NW_025224523.1:0-1769 GCF_014066325.1 Apis laboriosa | reverse complement strand
GATAAGTCTCCATAAAATGTCACTGACGTACTATTACGGTCGTACTAAATTCGCTCTACATAAATCGCCGTACTATAGTCGCTCTGCACTATCAAGATGCATTGTATGACGAGCGATCGGATATTTATTATATTACCGTGCATATTTCGTTTTTGTCATTCGCTTCTCACGATAAGATTCCTCGATAAATAAAGATATCATTTCACCGTGCACATTTTACGATCGATCTCAAGTGTGCGTGCACTGAAAAAAGAAAAAGAGTCAAGTCAATTTTTCGGAAAAAAATCAAAGCACATTTTTTTCTCCGCGTACGTAGGGAAATCGCCCGTAGGGAAAGGGCGATAAATACAAATACTGGAGTGGAGAAAGGATTAACAGTGGAAGCCACGAATAGTAAAGCAGCCAGCAACGTTCCACCAAGCTTGCCACCTCCTCCCTCGACTTCCTCCTTCTCGCGACACACCAGAGATCTTATCGCCCGTGCTGGCCCGTATCTCACATTGTTTTCCAGCTCAGGGTTTGCGAGCCCCGGTCGTCGTCCCTTATTTCGCAACGCGCGTACGGCCAGCCAGTTCCGGCCTATCCCTTTGCCCCTTGAGAGCTTTATGGCCTCAGCCGCGGAGGGGAGAGGGGTTGGTCGGCCTCCTCCAAGACAGGAAGGCAGGAAATCGTGGTAAGGTTTCTCTCTTCTCGTGTTCATATTTTTTTTTTTTTTTTTTTTGGACGACAAAAGGATCGAGGAAAATTTGAAATTTTTTTTTACGCAACATGATACAAAAGTTTCGTTGTTGGAGCTGTTGGAAAATTCGTTCCAGGGATTAGAACTTCGATTTATGTATTTTTAAACAAAATACTTTTTTATCAAAGAAAAGATATTATCAAAGAAAAGATAATGACAAGAGAGATAAAAAAAGAAATTGTTTCGAGGAATTCCTGCCAATTTTAAATTGTTCACGATGGTTGAAAATACGATAGGTGTCTTAGATAAATAAACGATCATAATTTCTGTATGTGATTTTGTAAACGAGCAGCATCGGTTTGTTTGTTTCGTTTCTCGTTTTGTTAATATTAATTTTAAAGAGGAGCGATACGCACGGGTAATATTGGCCAAGCGCATAAAACTGCGCATCCTGTTGCTTTTAATAATAATACACGCCCCGTTATTGTTTATAGGAATAATTTCGTTTCGATAAATTAGTTACGATTGCGCGTGTACATATATATATATATATATATATTATACACGTGTGGATCTGTTTGGTGACGGTGTGCGACCCGTTTCAGAGTGGGGAACGAAATTGGGACGATGCTATATAAACTTATGAATAATTAAATATTTTAAAGCGAGTCCGAATCTACTCGCGATATCTCTTCTCCAAGTTGTGGAATAATGCAGATCGTATTCTCTTTCGAAATAATATGATGAAACGAGAGAAAATGCTTCTGTTCTTTAAACAGATTTATAATTTTGCATTATGGAGCTGATCAAGGATTCAGGATTTTTCGTGGATCACCAGATACGAGAGATATTGAATGACTGGTAACCAAAAACTTGCGAGACCTTGCGAGAAGACAGTTCTTAGATACCTTCTGTACTTCCTTTCTCACGAAAAGAAAAAGAAACAACTAAAATTTGTAAATTTATTAATAAAATCTTCAGATGTTAATAAATTTTAATATTTAGTTTAGTAATATTATAATTTTAATAATTACTCATTATATTTATATTTCGACTTGAAAGATATTTATTTCATCATCGATATTTAAAC
>NW_025224522.1:0-1591 GCF_014066325.1 Apis laboriosa | reverse complement strand
AATAGGTATCTTTACCCATTTCTATACTTTTTCTAAACTTTTAATCAAAATAAATAAATTAATACTCAAAATTTATTTAAAAAATTGATTATTTCTAATACGTTAATATTAATTGTAGCAACTCTAAATAATCAAATCACAAAAAATCCACAAAAATTATTATGAAATATAATATCCTATTAATCTCTAAAAAAAATTGAAACCAGAATATTTATATTCATTGTCTTTTTTCCTTAATATTAAATTCCTTAATATTAAATTTACTTTCAATTAAAACTTTCAATTAAAATAAATAAACTAACAACAAAAATTTATACAACTTCAAAATCCAATAAGCTCAATTTCATTCACTTTCACTTATCAAATTTACATTTCATAGACTAAAAAAAAACTAAGAAAATGAACCTATCATCAACATAAATGATACACGCATATTTGAATATACAAAATTATGCAAAATGGTAAGCGAGCGAGATTTATTATCTTTCTGGTCCAGTTATTGCGTCGTGCCATACATTTACCTATATCACTGTTCCAGTGAAAATCGGTTGACATTCGCCTTACGTATAAGGTTGTCGCGTTTCCAAGATGTATAGCATCGCCGATACACTTCGTCAGAAATAGAGTAGACTCGTGGAGTTTACAAGGGGGAGAATATATCTCTGGCATAATCTGTATTCTCAGAGTTGAACGAGCAAACCGTGTGCTGAATCAATATTGATAATGCGGTAGAGGGTTAGCGTATTGTCTATGTTCTTCAAGACGGATGGAATAACTGAAGACTGTAAATGAGTACTGAATTAAAGGAATGTTGAGGAAACGTTTTCATTGAATTCTTTTGAATTCTTTGGATATTTTTACTTTTTAATTGAAATTTGGCTAAATGAATTTTCATATTCATCAAAGAAAATACATATAATGTTTTAGAAATTATATTTTTATTTTGGAATAAAAATAATAATAAAAAATCTTTATTACATTTTTTTATTAAAATTTAATTTGGATTTTTTTGGAGTAAGAATGTAGCTTTAAATGAAACATTGCATTGTTTTGGAGTGAATTTTGTTAGAGAAATGTGTGTGAAGAAACTTTTTATTGTAAAAAAATTTATTGAATTTTTTGGTCATAAAATTTAATTTAATTTCCTTTTGAAAATTATATTATTATTTTAAAAATAATAAATGTAAAACGAAATTTTTAAATTCATTTTTTTTTTAAAATTATATTTTTACTTTATTTTAGAAAAATTTATTAAAGAAGATGCAGTCACTTTTTTTAAAAATTGTATTTTTTTTCTTTTTCTTTAAACATTTAGGGAAGACAATTATTAGAGAAAATAGTTTCTTTTCTGAAAATTTTAATTTTATTTTTTATCAACAAATCCTTCAATACGAAAGTTCTTTTACGTTTTTTAAGCCTTCGCACTACTAATAATAATTTAGTGTTAATAATATTTAAATAATATTTAAAAATGTAAATGCAATTATTGATTCAGAATTAATAATAGTTTGGAATAAACTTTGATTAAAATTCCAACATATATATATTTAATTGAAAGAATAAAATTATTTAAAAAAAAAAAAAGCAATTT
>NW_025224521.1:0-655 GCF_014066325.1 Apis laboriosa | reverse complement strand
TATGTTCCTCCGATCACTCAATCATGTCGTAAGATGAAAGATCCGAATCGACACGAGTGATTGGTTGTATACGTAGATTTTTTGCACGAGCACAATGACCGCGGGTATTAATTATACCCGTGAGTAGTAACAATTCATTTTCTTGTATTTTATTTATTAGATCAGGGTAGATCTTCTTGCACGTCGCGTTATTAAGATGATA
This sequence comes from Apis laboriosa, assembly GCF_014066325.1. Taxonomy (NCBI): domain Eukaryota; kingdom Metazoa; phylum Arthropoda; class Insecta; order Hymenoptera; family Apidae; genus Apis; species Apis laboriosa. The sequence goes on along the minus strand of NW_025224521.1, from coordinate 453 downwards.
CTGATATTCATTTTTATAGTAAATAACGTATTAATAGAATATAATACATCTAATTGTTATGAATGATATAAATAATTAAGTAAAGAAACATAATATATAATAAAGGATTATATACATACAAATGTATAAATGTATTCTGAAAAAATAATTAATATTCGCATGAATAAAAATGAAATAATGTTGAAATGATATCAATTAAATCTCTTGTAGTGTAGAAGTCGGATGTCCTCCGACTTCGTTACAATGGAAATATCAATTTAGTATACAAAGATATTGATAATGCATTATTGTTTATTAATATAAATAATTGTTAATTTTACTTTTTGTGTTTTTATAATTATATTTCAATATTTTGTAATATTTTTCAATATTTGATTTTTTTATCATAAACGTAAGAATGATTTGAAATGTAGTAATAGGCAGAAATATAAAAATAATAAACAGATATTTTAT
>NW_025224520.1:0-342 GCF_014066325.1 Apis laboriosa | reverse complement strand
TCGAACAATGTTTCATGTTTGTAAAGTAGATCGACAAATGATGAGCCAAAGAAGAAAAGTATCAAAAGNAGAAAAGTATCAAAAGGTTTCTGTAATTAGATTATAAAATATTTTACAATTCTGCTCGAACAATGTTTTATGTTTGTAAAGTGGATCGACAAATGATGAGCCAAAGAAGAAAAGTATCAAAAGGTTTCTCCAAGATATTGAATCGTGATACGTGACTCCAACCATTGAATTCATCATGTTACAAAATTTTTTGTGAAAAAGTGTCCGAAACACTATCCAATATCCATTTCTGTGTGGTTTAAAAAATTAACGCTCTTTATTGATTGTAATTAG
>NW_025224519.1:0-266 GCF_014066325.1 Apis laboriosa | reverse complement strand
TGTCATACCATAATTTTTTCCCAAAATTACAACAATACAAAAATATCCTTATATTCAATTTATATAAATAACTAGTTCTTCAAAAAAATATAATTACTGTACTAAAAATCAACATCTTTATTCAAAATAAATCTCTCAATTTTCTTACCTGAAACAAAATAAAAAGAAATAATCATTATCTTTAACAAAAATAATTAAAATAGTTAAAAATAATTAAAAATCTTCAGTGAAAAAACAAAGAAAATGTTTTAAATATCTTATATTCA
>NW_025224518.1:266-823 GCF_014066325.1 Apis laboriosa | reverse complement strand
TCGATCAGAAATACCTCATCCATGTGTGTTTGTCTCAGATACGTGGAATTCTGAAACGAAAAATAGATTTCGACAATAGAAGCAGGTTTTCGGAAAGAAATCCTAGTTTCGGCGAATTCTGCATTGACATATCGTTGAGAGGGACGTTTCTACCCCGAAATTAGCTTTTCGATGAATTCTTCAGTGAAAACTGCATTTTGAACTATATTGCATCTTTTCGACACGAAAATCGCAATTACGGAGATGTCTAACAGGAAATCGATGAGAAATACCTTATCCATCTGTGTTTATCTCAGATACGTGGAAATCTGAAACGAAAAATAGATTTCGACAATAGAAGTAGGTTTTCGGAAAGAAATCTTAGTTTCGGCGAATAGTGTATTGAAATATCGTTGAGAGGGACATTTCTTTTCCGAAATTGATGTTTCGAGGAATTCTTGAGTGAAAATTGGGTTATGATCTAAATTGCATCTTTCCGACACGAAAATCGCAATTACAGAGATTTCTAAATCGAAATCGATCAGAAATACCTGATCCGTCTGTGTTTATCTCAGATA
>NW_025224518.1:0-251 GCF_014066325.1 Apis laboriosa | reverse complement strand
CGAAAAATAGATTTCGACAATAGAAGTAGGATTTCGGAAAGAAATCCTAGTTTCGGTGAATTCTGTATTGACATATCGTTGAGAGGGACGTTTCTATTCCGAAATTGACGTTTCGATGAATTCTTGAGTGAAAATTGGGTTATGATCTAAATTGCATCTTTCTGACACGAAAATCGCAATTACGGAGATTTCTAAATCGAAATCGATCAGAAATACCTCTTCCATCTGTGTTTATCTCATATACGTGGAAT
>NW_025224517.1:0-293 GCF_014066325.1 Apis laboriosa | reverse complement strand
TAATGTTAAGTAATGTTTATCAGATATGTTAAAGTTGGATTATGATTTATAATAATTATAATAAAATTTTTGTAGAATGTTAAGAGACGAAATTGTTATGGAAGTTTTGGATGATGTGTGTTATAAATAGAAGAGAGATTTAATAAATGGAATAATTTAAAATGTCTTGTTTTGGTATTTTTTTTTGTCGAGGTAAAATTTTTTCTAGGAAGAATATTGATCATTTAGTGATATATATATTCGAGTATATTAAAATTGGATCATGATTTATAATATAAATTTTGATATAATGT
>NW_025224516.1:0-223 GCF_014066325.1 Apis laboriosa | reverse complement strand
GCAGGAAAGATTGCTCTTTACACTCAATCTTTACTGGATACGGTAGCACAGGCGGTTCATACGCTATGGTCGTATAAAGAAGACGAAATTTCAGAATATTTAAAACAGTGCCTCATTAAAACGGCTGTATCTTGGAATGTACTGGAGATGCAGGAGACTTCCTGTGCGCGTTGCAAGCGGGAAAGATTGCTACTTGCACTCGTTCTTCACTGGTTACGGTAGG